>NW_023336332.1:0-2877 GCF_012971845.1 Lasiodiplodia theobromae | reverse complement strand
TCTCTGCTCAGAGATAACATACGGCAGGTCGATAAGATCGTTCCAAGCTGGCTACCCCAATAGGTTGGCTGCAATTGACGCGCGAGATTGGTCTTGAACGGTCGGCTTGCCGCGGCGGAGAGCGTGATAGTTGAGGTGCCCACTATCTTCGTCTGCAGACATTGCAGGACCGAAGCAGTCCAAATAGGGTGCAGAAGGGTTTTCTCTTCTTTTTTATTTTTTTTTGGATCTGAAGGGGGTTCGTATGTCCAAACTCGGATGATTGTATATAGTAACCCGGTTAATTCGGTTTCAGTGACCACTCCTCCTATGGTGCAGGAGCTGGGCTCATCACGTGAAGAGCGAGAATAGCTGCTCCTTCAGCGGCAGAATCTTGATGTTCCTCCGACCTCCCGCGCACGGTCTGAGCAACAACCAATCGGAGCGGAAATAATTGCAAAGAGGGCTGTTTACAATAAAGCATAGGTCTTAGGATTTGGGTCTTTTGGTTAGGCCTACCCGGCGATCCCCACACAAATCAAATCGACTTGCGGTCGCGGTCGATTTGGGCCTTTTGGTTGGGACTAGTACAGCCGCCGCACGATCAATGAACAGATTTACGGATTGGATAGTCAATGCCTTGAATCATCCTGCGGTAAGAAGCCAGCGAGATGACTCCGTTCAACAGCTAGCTAATGCGTAACGAGGATTATTTATTAGCAGAGATAGTTAACTCTTTCATTTCTTCATCTTCTCTTCTGCTTAGTATTCTTGTAGAAAGCAATACCACTGAATTTCCGCGAGTCCACCGAATGTAAGCTCTCAGAGTGTCCGCTCTGAGTGTTGACGTTGGCACCCTTGTCAAGGAGCATTTGAACCACCTTCTCGCAACCTCTAGATGAAGCAGCCTGGAGAGCATTGCCATGCTCTCCGCCCTGAGCATTGACGTCGGCGCTCTTGTCGAGGAGCATCTGAACCACCTTCTCGTGACCCCCTTTTGAAGCAGCGTAGAGAGCATTTCCATCCTCTCCGCCTTGAGCATTAACATTGGCGCCCTCGTCTAGAAGAACCTTGACTGGGCTTATTAAGACTACAAATGATGCGTAATACAAAGCAAGTGCTAGCCTTACACCTTCATTAGGTTTGTCATTCCACGGTTGGTGATGGTCGTGTAGGCGACGCCAGGTTTTATAAGAGCTTCCATCCGAGGAAAGCCTGCTTGCAAGAATTCGAACTGTTTCGCTGTTACTCTCGGTTACTACGGCATGATCTATCCAGTAACGTGCAGAATACTGCGCTAAAGAAAAAAATCGCCTGATCTCCTTTGCTGGAAGGTTTGCTTCTAACTTTAATATATATACGGGGCAGACTTCTGCGATAGAAGACCTTGCAACTGGTTCCTCGAGGTGTCTTGCCACGGAGGCTCGGACCGCGGCTTTTCCTGGGTCTTTGGCGATATCCCTCTTTAGCCGATCTGACATAAGGTATTCCTTGACCGAGAAATGTGCAAGTTGAATTTCTTTCCTGGTCTCGTTGCTCCACTTATTCTTCACGTTTACGAGAATTACTAAGCTCGAACATCATTTTAGGATCTCTTCCGGGACTGGCATCCGTTTTTTTGGGTCGAAATTCGGTCTCTCTCCAGTCTCTACTGCAACTGCATCAATAGCTTCATCGAGTTGTAGAGGCCGCTTTGAAAAGGTCAGGAATAGTAGGATTCTTATCATGTCGTCTTTATAGGCCTTTGGTATACTGGCCAGGATCCGGGCCTACGTCTCATCCGATGTTTCTGGCAAAGAATCCAGTGCTTCTCGTAAGGCGAGTACTTGAGGTAATCATCAAGAATGTCGAGTTGGCACGACACCCAACGGAACCTGTATCGCCTTAATAAGGTTTAAGTTAAATATATCTAAAAGCATCTTGCATCCCATGAGCCTTCTGTGTCAGAGTAGATTCAATCTCATCCTGAACATCTGGTCGTTTTTGCCACCTGCTTAGGGCCTCGTACTCTCTGACCCCTGCGTATATATATGCGCGTATGTCTTCCGCAACTAAATCACTATTAATTAAAATGATATCTTGCTTGCGGGCTCACTCCTCCATGGCAGATATGATGTCTTGTTCCGACCGGCTCGTAGCGAGAATGTGGGCATTCGTTTGTTGGGAACTTCGGATGCTCTCTATCCACGGTAGTAGTCCCCCGGTTGAGCGCTCCTTTCGCGTCTGACATTCGCCAAGCGCATCAAGCACAATCCAGACCTGGCCAGCTTGTTGAACCATGTCCTGGAAGGTCTTACATAGTGAGTGGATACTTGGTTGTCGCGCTCCATTTCCGTAAGTGAAGTAAAGTAAGTCTATGTACCTTTGGACATCACCCCTCTTGCCGCATAGCTGAGCGATAAATGATGGTATCGCATTCTCGAGACTCTGCTTGCTGGTGTCGTTGAAATCAAAGTAGAAGTAGAGGGGCAAGCAGGCTGGGTCGTTCTCAAGGTCATCAACGATGGTGGAGCTGAGGATTTTCTTTCCACATCCCGGAATGCCATGGAGCCACAGAAATGAGTTTCCCTCAGTTTTCCAGTTTGCATATGCCGTGCTAGTGAGGAACCATTGGCCTGAGCTTGTGTGTCGTTGCTGCAGGGCCTTGTTGTAATTGGTCGATGGATCTGGAGGAGAAAGCCAGGAATTTATGCGCTGTTGGTGATCCCTTGCATGTCCGTCCTTGACGACAAAATTTGTTTCTTGAGCAGTGGCGTGTACTTTATGAATGTCAACTTAATATTCTCAATGAAAACAGGGCACATGGACTAACAGGTGGAAAGAATCTCGCCGATCTTTCTCTCAGCCTCGACTCGAGTAGGCGGAATCCGGCCCAACAGAGCTTTCGCGTAAGCAGCT
>NW_023336331.1:0-2896 GCF_012971845.1 Lasiodiplodia theobromae | reverse complement strand
TAGGCTCATCACGTGAGCAGTGAGTATAGCTAGCCGAGGTAACTGAAAGCTGCTCTTTCAGCGGCAGAATCTTGATGTTCCTCCGACCGCCCGCGCATGATCTGAACAATAACTAACTAGAGCGGAAAGAATTGGAAAGAGGGCTGTTTACAATAAAGCATAGGTCTTAGGTCGGGTGGAGGTGCTGGTATTAGTGTTCGGTGTTTGCGTCACGAAGATGAGTAATGCTGCTTGGCCAAGTTACACTAAGCCTATAATGGCAGCTTTTGGAGTACGGCCCGCACTAGTTAAGTGAGGAACACCAACATTCTGGCAGATCACCGCAACGAGAACTTAAACCAACACAGCGTAATACGCAGCGGTTGCATCGTAATACAAATTTGCAGAGCTCAAGAACCAAATGTAATTAGATATACAAAAAAGCGCAATAATCGCAGTAGGTTTCGTGGCAATACGCGCTCATGAACGCGTTGCAGAGTGGGCTCGATATTTGATGTTCCTCGTCAAGGCACTAGCACGGATATACATCGGATTACCCTTTCAGGGTAGATATCGGGTGGGGGTGTGCAAACAAGAGATGGGGGTGTGCAAAAAGTAGAAGCCTTATAGATACTGTTATGCAGAGACTGTTGGAATATTGTGCCTTATATCTTGTAATTTGGGTTGTGAAATGAGATGGCTGGATGACTGGTGTGGCAAGGTGAGTGGTGAAACACGTTTGCGCAAAGGATAGTAGCTAGATGGTTTAGCGCTAGCGCTATTATCACTTAGCGCCGAGCGCTTGTTTTACCGCACCAGGCCTTCATCTCCACCTTCGCTTTTCCATTTCACTTCCATCATCACCCACCCTTACTTCATCATCCGTGCCCACTCTTCGACTCACAGTTCCGTGCACAGCCCAATACCTGGTGCTGGTCGGTCTACACACTCCTTCACTCCGCTCGTACGCATCTCCCGTTTCCTTGCGGCCGCAGCCACGGCTAGGCGCTGCGAACTGCCCCACGTAGCCTGTATAGGTGGTGGTTCAGGCTTCGTCGCTGCGAACTTCCCCCAGGCTGCCTGCCGTGGTGGTTCAGGTGCCAGTGCCGTCCGGTCTTCTGCCTGTGGACAACGTTTGATGTGGGCGTGTTATCCGTTCGAGCCAAGGCTGCTCTCGCACCTCCGCGTCAAAGCCTGGGTGGGAGGGTTCCTGCGGCCACCGCCCAGGGGATTTCTCGTTTCATCAATCTTCTGACGGTCTACGACCCTCGGCTAATTCGTAGCAGCAGCAGCAGCAGCAGCAGCCTGACCCGAGCCCCTATGGTGTCCGCCTTAGACCTTGTCCACCCTCGTCGTTGTGTCAACGAACGCGTCCTGGCCGCATGGTCCGATCGAGAAACGGGCCAACAAATCACCCTGGGGTCGCTATCTCTGTTGAACAAAGAATCCAGCTTCGCTCTAGAGTGTGCGCATGATGACGGCTGCAAACATGCGATGATTCGTTTCTCTCTTGCTGTCAAGCTGCGACTGGCCGGTCACTCGCGCAGCAAAGACGTCTCCCTCGAAATCCTGCCTAGCTCATCCCCGGAAATACAAGTCGATACATGCAAGATTCAGGATGTGGGTGCAGTGGCGTCTGCCGCCCATGACGCTGGCCTTTCGGATTCAGGAATGATCATCCGCGCCCACTTTACCCTCGAGCGCCCGGGACGGCTGCTCATGCCGGAACTTAAGACAACGGCGAAGCCGTCATCACGCACAGCTCGTGATCTTCTGCAGAATATCACCTCACTGTCCAAGGCTCTGAGCTTTTTTGTTTACCTGCGACCCAGCGATTATGCGCGTGAAGGGTTAAGGCTGGTCAGCAACACCCTGCGCTCTGCAGTGCCCGGCAAAGAAAATTTTCCCCAGGACGCGCTTGGTGAGTCTGGGCACCAGGTAACCGAGCCTCCGCCCCAGTACAGAGCCCACATGACCGTCATCCCAAGGAGCCCCAGCCAGTGCGCCACCACGCCTTTACCGGAAAGTCTCCTATCTGTGCTCTCGCCTAATACAGTGCCGCAAACGCCACCCTTTCGGAACCCGGGGCCAGCAGCTCCATCTGCTGGAGATCCAACAGAGGACCGTCTACGGGCGCATCTCACGGTGGAGCTTGGCCTGTGGTTGGGTCGGGCAGTCGCGGTTAATCTTATCGCCTACCAAGACGAACGCATCAACCCGCTACGAACGGAGATGGGTCGCCACGCGCGGGCGGGCGACGAAGTAGCTTTTTGGGACGCGCGCGCTCGTTGTTCGGCCGCCTTCTTCCTCTGCCACGGCCCTGCTGGCCGCGAGAATGTTGACGACTTCTTCCAGACGGCCTTGGCGGATGCTTTTCTGCGCGACTTGACTCGGCTTATCGCGTGGGTCTTAGAGCAGGATCGTCGCGCTGACTTGACCATGTGGGATGAGTTGATGACGCTAGGCGAGGCAGCGCGTGCGAGTGACTTAAACAGATATCATCACATCAAGGGTATGATTATCGGCTGCGTGACTGTGCAGTGCGATCCCGAGCAAATGTAGAGTTTGAACGATATTACGACTACGTAACCTCATGATATCCTGAGGTTCTTAGGATTTCCAATTTCATGACCTGCAACTGTCGCCAACTCTTAATGTCTCCGGAAGCGTAGGCGTGCTCAAAATTCGTTCAGGCTGTCGTGGGAGGCCATATAGTCCAAAGCTTTGACTCGTCTTTGAGTGTGTTGACATCGAGCCCATCATCGTAACTCAGCTTCGTAACGGTGTACTTCAGTTGCTTACTTTGAACGTCCATATAACGGGAGGCCCCTTCTATTGAGCTTTGAAGCCTAATTCCCATTCTCTCTGCTCAGAGATAACATACGGCAGGTCGATAAGATCGTTCCAAGCTGGCTAC
>NW_023336330.1:0-2909 GCF_012971845.1 Lasiodiplodia theobromae | reverse complement strand
GACTCTTTAGTTAGAGATAACCGGCTTACTATATATCGTATAATTACGTAATACTTTCTTATCTTATTATTATCTACTCTCTCTTATCTCTTTAAGATAAATTCTTACGGTTTAACTATCTATTAAGCGACTTCGAAGCTTAGTAGAAAAAGTCTACCGTTATACCGTCTACTAGATCTCTTAATAAGATTATACGTATATTAAATAAATAGATATCTACTAGTAATAATCTCTTTAAACTTCTATATATTTTAGTTCGTATTAGTAGTTATAAAGCTATAGCTATAATTAATAGCGGCGTATAGAGAAACTTTATAAACCCCGCCTATATTAATAAGCTATATATATATAGTTAAACGAAGAATTACCCGTATCCGCTTAATATAGTAGATAAATTACCGGCTAAATAAGACTAGATTCGACTAAAAACGAAAACGATATCGTTATTCTTAAAAAACTATAAGAAATATATTAATCTAGACCTAATAACTATTCTAGGCTACGATATTATTCTAGAAATACTATAGCTTAAGACTTATAAGCTTTATATCTACTAGAGAACCGAAAAAATTATATTTTTAAACGAATATTATACTTAATATCTCGCTACTATAAAGAGAATAAGCTAGACGCTTAAGACTAGAGTTAGAGCTAGTAGCTAAAGCTAGAAGAGCTAAAGTCCGAGCTAAAAGCTAAAAGTCTAGAGCGTAGAGTAAAAAACGAACGAAGAAATAGACTTCGTTAATATATAGAAAATATTCTACGCGGTAATTCGACGTATAAAGTATTAAGACGAGAAGGTCTACGAGATATATCTTAGACCTAATAAGAAAATAAAATAAAAAATCGCGGCTAAGATACGGCGTCTAACGGGGTCTCGAGCTAAGAATAATAGTCTAAAGCTAGTTGAAGAAGACTATCTCTAGAGAATTAATACTAGATATAACGGACGATTTAGTAAGATACTAGTCTAGTTAGTAAGAAAATACGCCGTAAATAATATCTAGAAAGAGATAGATAACTCTATCGGGCTAAAAGCTCTAATATCGAAACTAGAAACGATATTAACTTAATTTTAAAAATAGTAATCGATATTCTAAAAAAGAGAAAAGAAATAGCTACTAAAGTATTAACTATAGAACTATAAGATATCTCTTAAAAAAGATACTTAACCCGCGTATATAAAAATCTACTCGCTATTTTAGAAGAAAAACGAGGCGCTAAGAGAGTATATCGATAAAAATCTAAAAAGAGAATATATACGATCGTTATCGTTATCGATAGATTATTTTATTCTATTTATCTCGAAGAAAAATAATAAGCTTCGTCTCTACGTCGATTATAGATAACTAAACGATATAACGATAAAAAATTAATATCTATTACTTTATATTAACGAGCTATAGAATAAGATCTAAGATACGAAGTACTTTATTAAGTTTAACTTTAGAGACGGCTATTATCTTATACGAATTAAAGAAGAGAAAGAATAAAAAATAGCGTTTAAAATACGCTACAAATACTTCGAATATATAGTTATATCGTTCGGGCTAACTAACGTCTTAATAACGTTTTAGAGCTTAGTTAATAACGTCTTACGTCTATACTTAGATATATTTTATATAGCTTATCTAGACGATATTCTAATCTACTTAAAAACCGTCGAAGAATATATAAAATATATCGAAAAGATTCTAAATATACTCTAAGAGTAAGAACTCTTTATCGCATCTAAAAAATATAAATAGTATACTTAGAAAGTAAAATATCTAGAATTTATTATTACTTTAAACTATATTAGTATAAATAAAGCTAAATTAAACGCGATTAGAGACTAGTCTATACTAAAAACTATTAAAGAAGTATAATTCTTTCTCGGTTTCGCTAACTTCTACCGTAAATTTATATAAGAATATACGACTATATACGAGTTACTTACTCGGCTTACTTAAAAAGAGTAAAAGTTTAAATAAGAAGAGAAGTAGTAGAAAGCGTTTAACTCTCTAAAGTAAATATTCTATAAAGCCCCTATTCTTAAAATCTATAACTCTAAGCTATCTATTATTATAAAAATAGATATATTAGATTACGCTATCGGGGTTTATCTTAGCTAGCCCGACGAATAAGAACGACTATACTCGATAGCGTACTACTCTAGAAAAATAACGTCTCTAGAGCTTAACTACGACGTCTATAATAAGAAACTCTTAGCTATTATTATAGTATTTAAGAAATAGAGATAATATCTAGAGGGCACGAAGTATTAGATATTAGTATACTACGACTATAAAAATCTTACGTACTTTACTACTATAAAGAAACTAACTAAAAGATAAGTTAGATAGACTAAATAACTCGCGTTATATAATATAAAAATTATCTATAAAAAGAAATCTAAAAACGCTCGCGTAGACGCGCTAAGTAGAAGAGCCGACTATATCGAAGAAAAACTAAAACTATAGTCTACGATACTTAACTAGTAAAAAGATAAGACTCTTATACCCGCTAGAGCGTACGCATCTATTTTTAGAATTATCTAATTATAGCTTAAGAGAAATCTAGAAACCGATCTATCGCTTATTCTAGTTAGACGACTAGCGCCGGCGATACGTTTAAAAGGCGACGTCTAGTTACGTAAGTTTTAAGAAGTCTACGTAAAAGATCTACTAGTCTAAGAACTTAAAAAAGAAGAAACTAATAGCTAAATTTCTTGAGATATAGATAATATAATTCTATATAAAGATCTATTCTACGTATTAGTAAAACTTTAAGAGAAACTCGTAAAGAATATCTATAAAGTACTAGTATACGAATATTAAGAAATCGATAAGATAATTAAAAGAATTACTAGATACTACTACTTTTCTTATCTATAGAAGATAGTAAAAAAAGTAGTCTTAAAATACGAT
>NW_023336329.1:0-3129 GCF_012971845.1 Lasiodiplodia theobromae | reverse complement strand
AACTAAGCGTATTAACTAGACGCTTAAATAATATCTACGCTACTATCTTAACTACGTATAGAATAATTAGATAGAACTACTACTTCTAGTTTAGTATACGTATAATAGCTCTAAAACGTTAGCTATATAGATATCTCCGTACTACGCTAACTACGAGTACAAATTAATAGTATATAGAGAAATAATTTTAAGTAAATTACTAGTCTAGAAAGAAATCTTAAAAGTTAAATAACTAAAGAAACTCTATAAATAGATTAGCCTTAATATTAAATTTTAAGAATATATAATATTTCGTTACTATAATAAACGATACTAGAAGGTATTAAAGCTAAAAGAGAGAGATAAAGTTTATCTTCTTAGAAAAAATATTAAAACTTAACGACTAAATAGTAAATTAAATTTTAAGAAAATCGAACTATTTAAGATTAAAGAAAAACTAGGCGAAGTTATATACCGCCTTAAACTACTTAGTACTATAAAGATTAATTTAGTATTCTACGTAAGATTATTAGAACTAGCTTCTTAAAACGCTATTTTAGTAGAATAAACCGAAGAAATAACTCTAGAAAACCTAGATGCTAACGAAAATAAAGATTAGATCGTAAAAAAGATTCTCGATAGCGGCTACTATAATAGTTAATTTAAATATCTTTTTAAATAAAAAGAAGACTAGAAGAATATCTAGAAACTACTAGAAAACTACGAAGAATATAAAAAACCTTATTATAGAATTCTACCGCTAAAATCTAGTATAACGATAGACTTCTTTTACTAAGCTTTAAAGTCGCTTAATAGATAGTTAAATTATAAGAGTTTATCTTAAAGAGATAAGAGAGAATAAATAATAATAGAATAAAAAAGTATTACGTAATTATACGATATATAGTAAGCCGATTATCTCTAACTAAAGAGTCTTAATTAGAACTTTAAGTTAATTACTAAGAATTAAGTATCTAGCTAAAGAGTATATCTATATACTATAGAAAAGCTAGTTATAATCTAGTATATTCTTAGATAAGAGTATTACTTAGTTATATTCTTAGTAGAGAGTATCGCTAGTCGTACTTTTAATAGAGAATATAAGTAGATCGTACGTAACTTAGACGCTAAGAGTATCTTTCTAATATCTAACTTCTATTCTTACTAAATAGTCGCGATATCGTACTATCTCTTACTCGTTTTCTTCGCCTATCTACTTTTTAACTTTTCGCTTTTACGTATTACTTTAAGACGATTATACGTTTAGATCTACGATTTTTAATTAGACTCTATAGTTCTTCGTTTTATAGAAGATTCTCTAGTCTATACTTTCTTTCCGCGCTATTACGTCTTTAAGAGTAGTTCTTTCGTACGAGCCGTAGCTACTATCTACTAGTATTTTTATACGCGCCGTCTTTTCGTATTCTCTAGTTTTTTATATAAAATCTAAGATCGTATAGCGCTTCTACTCGTAAGACTCTTTAACTTCTATAGTATTTCTTTTCGTATAGGCTTTCTATTCTTAGAGTTATAAAGCCTATATTCTCTAGAGTTTGTAATACTATCTTTTCTCTTAGAGATCTTCGACCCGAAGATTCTTTCGTATATCGTAATATATATCGCGTTATTAAATTATTTATTCCCCTTCTTCTCTTTCTTTTTAGTATATTTCGATTATATCTTTTTAAAAGCGTACTACTAAGAATTCTACTACTAATCTTCGTTCTCGTACGATAAATAGAGTTATTCTTCGTCGTTAAAACTTATTAAACGAGCTTTTCGTAAACGAAGTTAAGATAGTTTCTTATTTTAACTATCTTAAAAACGAGTTCGAATATATAGCTCTACTAGAAAATTCTACTATTTATACTACGTGTCTAGAGGCGCGAAAAACCGATTATAATATTATCGAGCGGAGTATCTTTCGATATAAGTTCTTTTATCTCTAAGTTAGCTTAGTTAACTCTTAATAGTAGATACTTTAGAGCGAAAGTAGGCTCGTCTTACTGCGAAAAAGAATACGACTTTAGAGAAGTTACTTCGTCTTCGTAAGTAATAGCGCTTTTTCTAGTCTTATCGTTTTCGTATAATTTAAAAAGATTTTAAGAGCGTAGCTACTTTAGAGACTACTAAAGCGGCTAAGTCCGCGAAGAGTGCTATAGCTAAAGTCGTTATTAATTTTAAGAATGTTAAGAAGAGACGATCGCTAAAGCGTTTACGTATCGATTTCTTAGCTAATATCTTTATAGATTCTATTTAGACCGTTAGATTCTCTAGAGCTAATTCTAGCGCTACGCCGTTTAAAATATCTAAGCCGATAGACCGGACGCGCTAGACTTTAGATCTTAATTTCGAGTTCTTAGGCGTTTCTATAATTAACGCGTCTCTAGCTTAGAGTAATTTAAGTTTTAGCGATAGAATTCTATAATAAGATCTTTATATTCTTCGTAGTTTTCTAGTAGTTTCTAGATATTCTTCTAGTCTTTTTTCTATTTAAAAAGATATCTAAATTAACTATTATAGTAGCCGCTATCGAGAATCTTTTCTACGATTTAATCTTTATTTTCGTTAGCGTCTAAGTTTTCTAAAATTATTTCTTCGGTTTATTCTACTAGAATAGCGTTTTAAAGAGCTAGTTCTAATAATTCTACGTAAAATACTAGATTAATCTTTATAGTACTAAGTAGTTTAAGATAGTATATAACTTCGTCTAGTTTTTCTTTAATCTCGAATAATTTAATTTTCTTAAAATCTAATTTACTATTTAGCCGTCGAGTTTTAATATTTTTTCTAAGAAGATAAACTTTATCTCTTTCTTTTAGCTTTAATATCTCTTAGTACCGTCTATTATAGTAATAGAATATTATATATTCTTAAAATTCGATATTAAGACTAATCTATTTATAGAGTTTCTTTAGTTATTTAGCTTTTAAGATTTCTCTCTAGACTAGTAATTTACTTAGAATTATTTCTTTATATACTATTAATTCGTACTCGTAGTTAGCGTAGTATAAAGATATCTACGTAGCTAACGCTTTAAAGCTATTATACGTATACTAGACTAGAGATAGTAGTTTTATCTAATTATTCTATATGTAGTTAAGATAGTAGCGTAGATATTATTTAAGCGTCTAGTTAATACGCTTAGTT
>NW_023336328.1:0-3138 GCF_012971845.1 Lasiodiplodia theobromae | reverse complement strand
TTATAAATATTAAAAAATATTTATATTTCTTATTACGTTAAGAGTTTTATATTATAGAATAATTACTAAATAATATATATTTCGCGTCGTATAGACTAAATAGTATATATAAAACTAAATAGTATATATTAAAAATTTTATAATAACGTAGAACTCTTAATACTAATTAAAATATAAGTATATTTTTATTTATATAGTAGTATTTAGACTTATATTTACGTATTATAATAAAAAAATATTATTTTTATAATAAAAATATTAATATATTTAGCTAAAGTCTCTTTTAAAATTAACTTTTTTTATCGTATAAAAAATAGTAATAATAACTAAAATTTAGTTATTTTATATATTTTTATAATAGTAGAGAAGCTTAAAAATATTATTAGTAGTAAATTTTAGAAAGAACTATATAAACTACTACGTATTAATATTAAGCTTTTTATAGTCTACTATTTAAAAATAAATAAATAGTTTAAAAACTTAAACTAGAATATAAAAATCTATTTTAAATAGTTTATAAACTATTATTAAAATAACTAAATCTTTTAGCTCTCTTTTATAAAGTATACTACTAATACTAATACGTTTACTATCTTTATTATTAGTTTATTTTTTATAATTTATAGATATAAACTAAAACTTTTTTTAACTAAACTTTTATTTCTTAAATTTAAGATATAGTTTTATTTTAAAATAGATAATAAGCTAATAATATAGCTAAAAAGATAGAAGAGATCTAGACTTAATATAAAATAAAACTAAAAAAAAATTAGCTTATATAAGTTAGAAATATAAACTACTATAAAAAGAATATTACTTTTAAAATTAAAGACTAAGTCTTTCTCTTTATAAGAAATATTAATTAAAAACGTCTCTTTAAAAAGCTTTTATAAAAGTATATTAATCTCTTTATTATTAAAAATAAAGTTAATTACGTTTATAAGCTAGATCTTTCTTTAAAATTAAATTTTTATCTAATAATATATACTAGTAAGCTATTAAAAGATTTAAATAACGTATTAGAAAAATAAGTTTAAAAACTTTTATCGCTTTTTAAAATTAAAGATAAAAATAAATAAATAGTAAAATAAATTTTAGACTTTAAAAAGAAGTAAAATTATATCTATTATCGTATTTAATAAAGAGATTACTCTTTAAACTCTTAGTAGTATTTAGTCTATAATTTTAACTATACTACTAAAAAATTAAAGTTATTTTATAATAAATATTTTAATAAGCTAGATTCTTTTTTAAAATTAGTATAGTAGCTAAAAAAAATAAAGCCGCTATAAAATAAACTTAAAAGAGCTTTACTTTTAAAAAAAAATATTATTATAATTTTATATTTTTTAAATTATTTACTTATAGTAGAAATTAAGAAAACTAGTTACTAAATAAATAAATAAGTACGTAATATAAGTAATTATTTTTTTTAACTATTAGTCTAAGCTTAAAATAATATATTAACTATTTTAGTCTTTTCTTTCTCTTTTTTTTTTTAGCTTAAAAACTTTATTAATTTATATCTAAATTAAATTAAATTTTTTATAAATTATAATATTAATAATACGTTATTAAAGCTTATACTAGTAATTTATTATCGCTAAATAAGATAATATAGTAATTTTAAACGTAGTAAAAATAAAAAAAATATATTTAAACTAGATATATATTTAATAATTATTCTAATTTTTTATTTAGTAAAAAATATATATAAGAAATTTAATATTTTATATAAAAGCTTCTTTAAATAGCTAGTATAAATCTTTAAGTAGAGTTAATTTAACTATTTTATAGCTAATTTTATTAAATATAATACTAACTACTACTTATATTTTAGTAATATATTAATAAAGTACTAAACGTATTACTTTTAACTAAATAATTATTTTTATTTTAAGTAAATAATAAATAATATCGTTAAATTTATTAACTTTAAGTTTATAAAGATTTATAAAAAGTTACTATTTATTTTACTTTAAAAGCTATATTTATATATTATAGAGCGCTTTATTTAATAATAATTTACTTATATACTTTTAAAATAATAGATAATAAGCTATAAATATTAGTTATATAACTAAATAATATAGAAAAATATATATATATATAAACGATTATTTTAAGCGATGTTAAAGATATTATAATTATTTTATCGTTTAATAATAAGTAATATTTAGTTAATATTAAATATACTTAACTAGCTTATAGCTATTTTATCTATTAAGATTAACGCTTTATTTATATATATAATATATATTTTATTTATAAGCTTAAGAAATATAATATAAAATAATTACTAAATAGTATACGTTTTACGCCGCGCGAACTAAATAGTATATATAAAACTAAATAGTATATATTAAAATTTTTTTTTAAAATACTAACGTTTTTATATAGATAAAAAATATTCTTATAATAAATAATATTTTTTAGTCTTTTTACTATTATAAAAATTAAAAAGTAATTAAATTTAAGTTATAATTATATTTTAAAAAGATTAATTTTTAAAAAATATTTTAGCTAAATAAATTAATATTCTTGCTATAAAAAATATTATTTTTTATTATAATAAATAAATTTAAGTCTTAATAGTTATATATATATAAAAATATACTTATATTTTAATTTTATTAAGGGTATTACGTTGTTATAAAATTTTAAAGATATACTATTTAGTTCTATATATACTATTTAGTCCGCTCGAATACTAAATATATACTATTTAGTAATTACTCTATAAAAAATACTATTATACGCTAGCTAAAACTATATATATATATATATATATATATATATATATTAATTTAAAATTATACTATAACTAGTAATTTATTCGTTTAGTTAAATTATTAGTTAACTATTAGCGTAATTTAATTAAGAAAAACTTTTAAATACGACTAAATTTAATTTATATACTAAAGTAAATTAACTATAAAGTCTAAATTAACTACTAGTAAGTATAGTATATATAAGATACGATAAAATAGAACGTATTTAGTAATAATTTATAAAGAATTTATCGTATTTAAGTAAGTTTTATACTCTACTATTAATTTACTATAAAAATTAACTTAGAATAGTCTAATTACGCGCTATTATTTTAGTAAATTACTAATTACTATTAAAATCGACTTA
>NW_023336327.1:0-3153 GCF_012971845.1 Lasiodiplodia theobromae | reverse complement strand
CGCGTGGTAGGCCGAATAGAGTGGGGCTGAGTCCAGATCCTGAGCAAGGCCGAGTTCGGGAATCTTGTAATGGGCTGCCAAAGCAAGCTCGGGCAGATCGCAGGCCGTTTCGTCACTGACTAGGCCGACAGTTTCGTCATCGTATATGATGACTGGAGAATCAAGCTCGCGGGAGGGCAATGGAGGGGAACTGGGCCAAGAGCAAGATCCTTCGCTGGAAGCGGATAGGTGCTCGTCGTCTTGGTCGACTATATTTGAGGGGACGGTGCGATCATTGATTTCGATTTCGAATTGTGTCTCGATAGGTGCCTTAGGGGAGAACTCGATTTCCTCACCAGCATCTTGATCGCTCTCTTGTTCGTATTTCTGGATTGTGATTTCCCCGGTCTCCATGGACTGACTCATCTCAACATCCACATCGAGGTAATTTTCACCCGAAAAGAATACCAGGGACGGAGCTGACTGGGAAGGCTTGGGAGGTTGGTCATCATCATTGTTGGCGACGTAGCGCAGAGGCGAGGGACGAGGATAGAATGCTTGGCCATGGGGCGATGGCGGGAGTATTTTGATGCCGTTAGGCACGTAGACGTCCTTCGGGACATCTGGCTCATTAGGCTCCTTGAGGCCCATTGCACCACGAGGAAAGAGGTGAATTGGTCCGAGCCAACGCTTGTAGAACTTCTCGCCACGTGCTCCACAAGGGTAGCCAATCCCGGCATCTAAGGGGACTTTGTAGACGTGTTGAACAGCACGCAGCAGGCTTGAAGCAATACGTGGAATATTGTTATCCGCCACATCGTCCCTGCAGGCGTTGATTGTCCACTTGATATCCTTGAAGATGCCAGGGGACACGGCCCAGCGGGCGACTTGAGGGGAGGTAGCGGTATCCGGGTCCCAAGAGGGCGTCTCTTCGGACCAGCCGGGATGGAAGATCTGACCGGCGCTTGAATTGTGGGAATGTTCTTCCTCGAGTGGAAGCGGGACTGGGGATGCGGGGTGGATGGTGTGCTCCATAATTGTATCCTCGGCGGAGATGACCTCGTTGGTGGGTGCGAGCTGGTAAGACTCCACGATGTCTGGGTTGGTATCGAAGTCGCCCTCGAGGAAGAATAGCTCGCTTTCAGTCGTCTTGGTGGATATGTCCATAGTGCACATTGCATCGCCCTAGATACCATGAGCATGAAGTTAGGTCTAGATAATACCAAAGCGGTAGAACTTACAGCATCTAAATCATCCTTAGTAGTGGACCCAGTGGAAACAAGATTCTCATACTCCTCCTCCCAGTCGAGCGTCCCGAACTGCTCGAGGCCCGCTGGAACAGGCATAGCAGCGAAAATGGACACTGTTTCGGCACGTAAGAGGCGACGGTGTGTTTATCGTGTGGGGGATTGTCGCAGACAGCTATTTGGCAAATGTGGTTTCCGGCAAGAAAGATGGTATTCCAAGACTTTGTTGAAGGTGTTCGTGTGTTTGCGGGAAGCGGGAGATTGGTGAAGAGGAGATGGTTGGATTTAGCCCAGAGATTCCTTTTGGGTTCATGTAAAATAAGTGGTTAAGCGTGGGTGCACGCGACCAGCGAATATATGTTTCTCCCGCGTGAAGCCCCCCCTCTATGAATTATGCACTTGACTCGCTAACGAAACTGGCGGTCAAGCTTAACGAGAGTGTTGAGGGCTGAGATCACTGGTCTTTCGGCCGAGAAATCGGGTCAAGGGATGGTAATGCAGCAACAGCAAGTACAAGAACGTCTCATTTCTCGCAACGTTCAGGGTCTCTAATGCTACATATCAAACATTCTCAATCTCTCCAGCACTACGGAAAGCCAGGATGTGTCAGAGATCATGATGGAGGATTGGAGAACAATTAGTGAATAGGAAGGAAGCGAAGCTCTCGCGGAAAATTACTTAGGAATTTTGGATGACTCGATTAGAGCTAGTGCGCGCACATAGGTGACCCCCTGCTTTATCTCGGCGATGACGACTACTAAGTGTAGGTGACTGAGTATAAGCCATGAACTGATCATTTGTAAACAGAAACGCTCTGATCACTTACTCTCGGGGTGTTGTGCTGGTCTGCTCGATGGCATTGGCGCCTCGCTTCTTGCAGCAAATATAGATTATTCTATAGCTGGAGCGTCCTTTACCGCATTCAGCATATACAGTGTCCCCCTTTTACTTATGCGCACATCCCGCCTGAGGCACATTTCCCGCGCATCTTATGTGCCAAGGGTCCGGATGGGATGTCACGGCGAGCCATTACCCGAACTTCCATATACGTGCCTGTCACCTAGCGTTGGCCCACCTTTCACCGGTACCTCCAGTCTTGCATGGCTCCTTCTATGTAGGTGGTGAGTTCATTCTGAATTATGGCTTGTAATTCCGAATTCGAGTGCGTGGTGCGGAGCGACAGAAGATATCGTGCTGCTGTTCTCCAACGTCGCCGTACGTAAGTTCGAAATGTGATAGCAAGACACCCTTCTACTCAACATCATGGCCTTGACAGATAGTGGGTTTTGGAGAAACAGCCAGCGTAGGTCATCATCTAGTAAATGCTTGCCAGGTACTCGAGGATCATCCCCCAGAGGCCTAGATGAGCCACACGAAGCGAGGGCCGCGCAAACACCATATGCGTTCTTGCTTACCGTCTCGATAGGAGAATTAGGAGAATACGGAGGTGTCCAGTCCTTGTTCAGGTATATCGGAATAATTGACTGGTCATGGGAGAATTTTTTTCTTCCTATCAAATTCAACATCGCGGTTCTGCCTGTAAATGCACCTATGTTGCACTCAGCCATGTATCAACTAAGTTGATGAGCTGTGCCTGAGCCCACTGTTGTAGGCGCTTCACTGTGTCGTAATGAGTGCGATAGCATAACCGTTTTCGAGTCTCGCCCCACTTCAGGCTGCGTCGTATGATCCTCAGCCACGCGCTTTGGTAGACGTCACGGGTGCAAAAGCATGCGTGCACCGCGGCCCGCAAAGAACCGGAACCTGGAGCTGACGTATTGGAAACCAGTGGAGGGGAACCTACACATGCCTGATGCCAAAGTGTGGGGGTTACGCCGAGTTGCACCGGGTAGCCGCGTCTCGGAGACTCTCGGCATCATTTAAACAGACATGATTGGCTTCTGGGCTTTTGTTCTGCCATTCCGCC
>NW_023336326.1:0-3196 GCF_012971845.1 Lasiodiplodia theobromae | reverse complement strand
TCTTCACGATAAGGCCTGAACTCCATGAAACCCTGCCGCTGAATGCGGCCATCTCAAGATCTTCAGGCTACTCCTCGGGAAAGGAGCAGACCTCTAATTTCGAAACAACCATGGTTGGACTCCCTTAGATAATGCCGCTAATAGCGGCCACCCCAAGGTCGTCAAACTACTTCTTGAGAAAAAAGCAAATTGTTTTTTTCAATGGAAAAGGAGCTCGATCACCTTCTTTGTTTGTTATTGGATAAGTTTATTAGCTTAGTCACTTACTTTGAGACGATTTTTGGGTTCAATACCAGGTGGATTAGAACAAGAAATACACTAAATACATCATTTTATTTGACCGATCAAGCGCAAATCCCATCACGTGTTGATGGAACATGAGCCCAGTCCTTGGCTGATTAATGCCTTGATGCCTGACTTGTTCAAGCTTTTTATTTGCCTCATTTATAGGGTAAATGTTTGTAGCCAACGCCACTGATTATTTAAGAACAACCAGAAATCCATCACCAGCCAGGCGGACTGGTTCCCATTTTGAGGCTCGCATAACCGAGTTCCATAATTCCTTCATGTCTGTTGTCTCTGCACGGAGCGCTTTATTCTTCCGACCTCTACCGCATCTTGTGGTAATGGTTCGGCGTCGCCTACATTGCCGCCCATGCAAATTCAAAGGGCGGTGAGCGCGAGGACGCTGGGAGAGTTGGCGTAAGCGCGGGATTGGCCGACCTACTATCCCGTAAGTGGGTTCAAATTGCTTGCCAACACATGACTGCAGGTTGCTGCCTGCTCTAACGCCGATTCGATACCCGATAAAGCAACATCTCAACAGATTCATGCGCGTATTTTAAAACAGCACCAACTCTGATAATATTATAATGGTATCTATCTGCTTGACAGCTTGAACTCCCCTTCAGCCTATTTCCCATTCCAGGTGAATCTTCCAATTTCTCAGGTAAGACTCGAACAGCAAAGCTCAGCATCATTCAATTATCTATGTGGATAATAACCTTTCAAAAAGCTCACTAAACAAAACAACATGGAAACACGCGATACCAGTCTGTCACTCGGGGAGATCCACGGCGGCAATTACTCAGAATTACCTCATCAGCTTGTAGACATCCAAGGTCACGAGATTCGCCACAAGAGATCCATCGATTGGGCTCACGATCTTCGCTTCCTAGACGTGTGCTCTATTCGCCGGAGGAAGCAAAAATCAACGATATACCTGACGTCAAAGGGTTCCAATGTTAGCTGCAGGAACTATATCGCCTTATCCTATCGCTGGTTTCCTTCGCCGGAACCGGATCCGAAGTACGTTATTCTGGATAAGAACGGCTTGCCTCGCGGTAACAAAATTCACAACCACTTGCTTAGTAGGGTGATTCGTTTTGCCCAACGGCACAATATACGTTTCATCTGGATCGACCAGGAATGTATGGACCAGACTGAAGGTTCATACGATAAGACAGTCGGCGTCCAAGCCATGGACATCGTGTATCGCCGGAGCCTCTGCCCTGTCGGCCTGCTCACAGTTAAACCATACTCAAAAACCAAACTTGGTTTCCTCGAATGGCTCATTGCCCGCTTTGGATGGGACAGGCAGGAAATTCTGGAGCTGGCACCCGAAGGAGGCAGTCGATGGAAAATGCGTCGCATCCGCAAGACCTTGAACGTCATTCGGGGGATACTCCGGGACGAGTGGTGGAAAAGGGCGTGGATTTTCCAAGAGGAATACTGCGGATCAACAAGAATGAAGCTGTTAGTGCCATTGGAAGCTCAAGCTCAAGCTCCCCGGCAAAACCAGCTTAGTCCCACTTGGATGGACTTCGAGCTTTCAACCACATATTTCAGGGTCGCAGTCACCCGATTCTGTCTGTATGCCGAAAAGCTCGGACTGGAATGCCAGGACATTCTCAGGACGGCCAGGAAATACCAGATTCTGAATGAGCAGCTTGCGGACAACCGCCATGGCCCCTCTAAATTTCGTGGCTGCTCCATCGACATTATGATGGATGTTGAGAACCGCGGAATCAAGAATGCTTTTGACCAGCTTGCCATCATTGCGAATTGTTGCAACTATTCAAGAAGGCTCAATGGATATTCTCTTCAGTCGGAGAAAATTCATGCGCTCAGTACCTCCATCCTCGCATTATTTCTGCTTAATGGAGAGATCTTACGATCTGAGAAGCCTGGAAGCGATTCGTCGCAAACCAACATTCTCTCCTACCGGGTTCACGACTTCCTTTACAAGCGCGTACTTTCCGATTTCAATCCACCTGGAGAAGGGAAACATCTGACTTTCATCAAAAGGTGCCGATTTCCATACGTGTCATTGAGCATTGATGGAATGTGGACGCGCGGCTGGTTATGGGAGTTGGACCATAAGCTCGCATTTCGGCTGCCGAAGCCTTGCACGGACAAGAGCTTTCTGCTAGCGAGGCTGTTGAAAGCTCTCCGTAACTTCCCACAACTGCGCAGAAAAATGATCAGATTTGCCAGGAAAGATGGGCGTTTGCGATGCAACATCGATCAGAATGGCCTACATTTCGACCCTGAAGTGGAGCCTTTGCAAAGCAGAGAGTACCAAAAACGAATGTTGGATGCATTACTCCAGGCAGTAGAAGACGGCGAATCTCTCTTCGTGGCACGTGTTCGCGGCCAAAAACACTCCTCGGCGCTTTTCATCGGTTCTTCCGTCCTGCCAAACGAGGCGGTTTTCACAAGCTGGTCCAATGAAGGCGGAGGGAAGATACCAAACTTCGTTTCCCTAAAGGTACAGGTCCGCCGCAATCCGTCAAACGGCTGGAGTGAGTTGAGAACACTGGAATGGATAAATGGATTGTGGTTCGCTTCCAGAAAAAAAAGGAAGGGGTACGGCAATACATTGTTTGCCTGGCCCTTCTAGGTGTTGCAGATTACCATACAGCTAAACACAACAATTCAAACGTTTTATTTTTTGAGAATGCCCAACAGTGACACACAGGCGAGGCTATCTAGCCTAGTTCTCGTTGATACTGTCCATCCCCAGGACAGGTGGTGTTGTAATCACGTGACTATTGTACCCAGCTGCGGGGAGGGAAGCTGTATTACGTAATGGAATGGTTGCCCCGCCGACCGGATTTAACGGTGCAGGTACAACATCACCACTGCTGCTGCCACTGCCTGGCTCCGCACAACCAGAAATCACCATGACCACCAT
>NW_023336325.1:0-3335 GCF_012971845.1 Lasiodiplodia theobromae | reverse complement strand
AAATTAAAAATATAAATAATTAAGTAAATAAATAAATAATTTAAAAAATAAAAATAAAAATATAAATATAAATAATTTAGTAATATATTATTAAATAATAATATTAAAAGTTTAAAATAGAGAGTATAGATAATAGTAAACTAGATTATATTTAAATTACTTAAATAACTATTTATATTATATTTAAATTATAAAATAATTTAATTATAACTCTTATATAAATAGACGATTTAAATATAATATAATATCTATTTTTTATAAAATATATACGTAAATTATATTTCTTAAACTATTTTTAGTATTTATAAATAATAAATATATAAAGAATTAAAAGAAATAGTAATTTTATATAAGTTATATTTTATATAACTTAATACTATATTAAATATTATAATATTTAATCTAGTAAATAACTTAATAAGTAATTTAGTAAATAATCTACGTAATCTATTAGTAGTATAAACGATTTTAATAGTTTTAATACGACTCTAGCTAAATAAAATAACTATATATATATATATAATATAAAAGAGTTATATTTAAATTAAAAGAGTTATAACTAGAGTTTTTATAAAGATATAGATTACTTTTAATAATAATTTTTTTAAACTAGTCTATTTACTAAATTAACTATAATTATATATTATTTACTAAACTATTTACTTTATATATTATTTAAAATAATATCTTAGTCGACTATAAACTAACTATAATTTAATTAAACTTCTTATAAGTAAAAAGTCTATAGTCTAATAAATATATATATTTTAGTAGATAAAAAAAATTAAATTTACTACTAGTTAATAACTACGCTTTAAATACGTTTATTAGTTAATTAATACTTAGTTACTTTATTTATTTCTTTTATTTAAATTTACTTATTATATAATTTTATTTAGTTTCTCTTTTTAATTAGTATTTTTATAAAGTAATTACTAAATAATATATATTTAATATTTAAGTAGACTAAATAGTATATATAAAACTAAATAGTATATCTTTAAAAATTTATAATAATATAATATTCTTAACGAAATTAAAATATAGATATATTTATATATATATATATATATATATATATATATATATATAATTATTTCGACTTAAATTTATTTATAATAATAAAAAATAAAATTTTTTATAGTAAGAATATTAATTTATTTAGTTAAAATATCTTTTAAAAATTAATTATTTTAAGATATAATTAAGACTTAAATTTAATTTATTTTTTATTTTTATTATAGTAAAAAGACTAAAAAATATTATTTATAATAAAAATATTTAATATCTACGTAAAAACGTTAAGATTTTAAAAAAATATTTTTAGAGATATACTATTTAGTTTTATATATACTATTTAGTCCGTATAACGTAAAATATATACTATTTAATAATTATTTCTATTTTTATTTTATTATTAGCTATTCTTTATTAACTAATAGTTAACTATAGCTTTATACTTTTAGTAGTTTTTATTTTATTTACGTATAAAATACTACTAAATAAGATAATTTTTTTACTATTTATTTTTCTTTATTATCTTATCTAATTAGTAATTAACTACTACTTTATATTATTAACTACTTATATATTAACTAGTAACTATACTAGTATACTTTTTAAAATCTTATATATCTACTCTAAGTTATTTACTAGTTTTATAAATATATAATTAGATACTTTTTATAGTATTTTTATTATTAATAGTATTTTTAGTATATTACTTTTACTAGTTTAAAGTAATAGTATCTATCTATTACTAGCTAGTTAACTAGTTTTTAACTAAATTATTTTATTTACTATATATTTTAGCTACTATAAATAAATATCTATCTTTTTTTAAATCTTTTAAATTATCTTTTTAGTAAATATTTATTTATAAATCTACTTAAAAATTATTAAAAACTTAATCTTATTAAAATTAATATAGCTAGTTTATATAGCGTTATTAACTACTTATTAATATTAGTACTTAAATAGCTAAAAAATAACTATATTAAGTAGCTATAGTAAATATATACTATATAGTAATAAGTAGTAAATAAAAATCTTATTTTATTTATAAAAATCTAGAAACTTAAACGTATAGTAAAAGCTATATCTATCTAAAAAAAAGTAATTAATAACTATTTTATTAACTAGATTTAATTATTTTATTAAAATACTTCATCTATTATAGTACTAAAAGATTATTTATATAGTCGTTTTTTAAATTAGTAAATAGATAGTTACTAAATAAATTATTTTTAGTCTATACTATATAGATATTAGTCTTTAATAAAACGACTATAAATAATAAAATATAGCTAATAACGTTAATATATTCGTAGTAAATAACTAAGTTATAATAAGTTTTATTAGTAAGAACTACTTTTTAGTTTAGTTTTAGTATAATAATCTACTAGTTATCGCTAATATCTATTTAATAACTAGTTTTATTATAGTTTTAAATATTAATAAGCTAGATATTATTTTCGTTAATAACGCGGTAAATTTTTATAAAATACTAGTAAATTATATTTAGATCGTAACTAGTAGTTTATAAAAGCTTAATTAGCTTTTATTTAATAACTACTAGTTTAAAATATTACTTTAAAAAGCGTTTTATCTATATATAGCTAAGTAATAAAGATTATACTATATTATTTAGCTAAAAATAAATTAGTAACTAGTAAACGCTTATTTTAAGTATATAAATATAGTAAAATATATTAATTTCGTCTAGTATTTTATAGTATATAACTAGAACTAGTTTCTAAACGTTTATTAGTTAATTATATAGTAGTAAATAATCTATTTTAGCTCTAATATTATACTAGTAACGCGATAAACGTAGTTATAAAATATTAAATTTATAAACTAATTTACTAATATTTAAAACTAGCTAGATTTAAGCTTTATTTAGAGTTAATTAAACTTACTTTTTAATCTTAACGTAATTACTAAATATTATAGTTATTATACTATTATAGCTTATTTATAAATAGTTATAATTTATTAAATTTTATTTACTAGAGTACGTATATTTATTAAACTATAAACTTTTTATTTATAAAGAGTTTAACTTTAATTAAACTATAGTTAGTTTATAACTAACTAAGATATTACTTTAAATAATATAAAGATAGTATTTTATAATTTACTAAATTATCTATAGTAGATAATTAAAGAGATAAATATAAAATCGTATATATTTAATAACTATTTAGTTTAAATAATATACTTAAATCTAAATAATATATATCTAAATTTTTATTTTTAAAATATTAATATTTCTATTTAGAAATTAATTTTTTTTATAATAAATAATATTTTTAAGTCTTTTTACTATTATA
>NW_023336324.1:0-3457 GCF_012971845.1 Lasiodiplodia theobromae | reverse complement strand
CCAATCCACCAATTGCGCACCTCTGATCAGATACTGCGCTCCTATGCGAGGCACAAGCACACGTCAGCCTCTACGCCCTACTTCGAACCATAGGCTTGCAGATCCTCCTTCGATGGGATACATTATGGCTACAAGAGACGGCATAAGGATCCACAAGACAGAGCGAGTTAGTTGTTACAGTATGGCGGCGAGCAGCATATATATTACTGTGGGCGGGTTCAAGGGTGATCGTGTCAAGTATGCTACCTTTGAGATATCTAGACCTGCGTGATTGCCGTAAAGAATATAGCAGTATTTCCCCCTTGATGTGGAATACAGAGTGATAGAGTGGCTATCGTAGTGGAACCGCCTCCACCTAGGCTGTATATTTACTCGCTCATTGGCGAGCTCACGCGATAGCCATCCCCGGTGGCACGAGGCTTCACGTGCCCCTCGATAGAGAACGCAGCCACACCAATTTATTTTTAACATCGTGGCATTGAAATAGACCGCACGCGGAAGCAGCGATGTTGTGATCCATTACCACTTGCCGCAGGGAGTCATAATTCGGATTCGGATTGGAATTAGACATGGCCCCGCGCAACTTTAGTACAGTCGCTTGCAAAATCGGCTTCGCCCCAGCTCGCCTAGATTTTTATCTGAGCACGGACCATACAGCCAGTTATAATCAGTGCGCTTTTATTACACCAAGTATTGTACGGTAATCTTGTAATTTGAATGTCGCTACTAATTAGCAGTCTTGTCGCAAAGAACGATGACCGGAATTTCTGATGCAGGTCTTTATTATTACTCTCGTGGCGAGAATGTTCATTGAGCCCCTTATATAATAGGCTCTTAGCCCTTCGCATGGAGACGCATTTACGGTGATCTCAGATCCAGCGTGAGGCTATTGCACTGGGGGCGAACGCCATACGAAACGGCCTCTTAGTGGGCGATGATGCCACGTAGCTAGAGGCTGTTCTAGCTATACACAGCCTTGAATTGGGAGGCCGGTAGTAGATAAATGCACATTACTAAAGGTGGACAAACAAGGATTTTGATTCGATCGCTAAAGAAACAGATTGCTTCAGGCGCTGTGCAGGATAGGTATATATGGATCGTGCTCCAAGCTGTATCAGCTAATATCACGTGACTATGTAAGGGCTCAAAGGATGTCCCGTTCTCTTTACTA
This sequence comes from Lasiodiplodia theobromae, assembly GCF_012971845.1. Lineage (NCBI taxonomy): Eukaryota > Fungi > Ascomycota > Dothideomycetes > Botryosphaeriales > Botryosphaeriaceae > Lasiodiplodia > Lasiodiplodia theobromae. Next base: position 2,286 of record NW_023336324.1, on the reverse strand, counting down.
ATTTAAGCAAGGCAGAGCTACTTAACGCAAATAGAGTAACCAAACTTCTAGACGCATTCCAGTCCTTATATATATGCCTTTCAGTAGGAAACGTTCAACCATCCCACTCACGTGGATGGCCGTGCTGCAACGTGTTTGCCCCGCTTACAGCCTTGCGAAATGTCTTTCCTCAGCTGCGACTTTGCTTGTCTTCTCAAAGCAAATCGTTCGCTCCTCGTTGTCCCTTTCTGACGACCGCCAACTGTTCCGGGCTAAGGCACTATGGATCCTGGCACAGGCCTCGCCGTGTTCGACCTGTCTGTGAAGGTCGCAAAGCTTTGCTGGGAATACTATCGCAAGGTCAAAAATGCCAAAAGTGACATTGAACGCCTGAAAGAAGAAGTGGACAGACTCAAGGCTCCTCTTGAAGCTGCAGAGAAGCTTCTCAAAAGCCCAAACGGCCAGAGACTTCAGGCTGCACAGTCCTTGTTGAGTGCACTCCAGGGCTGCGAAGCACAACTCAAAGAGCTGGAAACAAAGCTGAAGACCAAGCTAGAAGACACGCTCAAGCATGGGAAAATATATAAGGCAATGAGGAAGATAATAAGGCGACTCGGCCTTAGCGCACTTAAGTGGCCACTCGAAAGCAAAGATGTCGACGCCATCATTGCAACCCTCGAGAAGCATCGAAACGAGCTCTCTTACGCTCTTCAGATCGACCAGACGTACGTTACAGCTTTTTACCTGGTTTATCTTAGCTAACCTAACCTTAGTGCGGAAATCCTTCACATTGGCCAAAAGCTCGACCTCTCGAAACTGCCTACCGCGAAAGATGCATCCTTTGACTCGCACGCCGACGAGCACGACGCACGATGCCTTCCAGAGACACGAGTCACCCTACGCGAGGATATAAAAAAGTGGGCAGAGGATAAGCACAGCGAATGTATCTTCTGGCTTAACGGCATGGCGGGTACCGGAAAGTCAACAATTTCACGTACGGTCGCGCAGTCGTTCGCCGACGAGGGAGTCCTTGGCGCTAGCTTCTTCTTCAAAAGGGGCGAGAAAGATCGCAGCAGTGCAGCTCTTTTGTTCACGACCCTTGCTGCCAGACTTGCTAATATCCCTATTTTGGCAGCACCCATCAGAAAAGCCATTGAGACCGACCCCGAACTTCCTCAGAAAGCTCTAAAAGAGCAGTTTGAGCACCTCCTCATAAGACCTCTAGAGAGTTTCAAGGGTGATCCTATCAACCCAAAGAGGATTGTGCTCGTGATTGACGCACTTGATGAATGCGAGCGAGATGACGATGTCCGAGTTATCATCCGGCTACTATCACAAGCAAGAACACTACATTCTGTACGGCTGAGGACTTTTGTAACGAGCAGGCCCGAACTTCCAATCCGGCTTGGCTTCAGCAATATTGAGGGGCAGTACCAGGATCTAGTCCTGCACAAGATACCGAAGCCGGTCATCGAGCACGACATCGCTGCGTTTCTAGAGCACAAACTCAAAGAGATTAGGGATGAGTGTAATAGATTGTCTACCGGCAATCCGCAACTTCCGTCGAACTGGCCAGGCATCGAGGCCATTCAGACACTGGTTAAGATGGCTGTCCCTCTCTTTATCTTTGCAGCTACTACATGCCGTTTCATCAAAGACGATCCCGCTGGCCGACTAAACGAGGTACTAAAATATCGTTCAATGACCGAGCATGATGAGTCTGACCAGTTTGACGCTACATATCGCCCAGTCCTGGACCGGTTGGTTACTGGAAAGAAGGAGGCGGCTAAGAAATCTCTTATAGAAGAATTCCGTACCGTTGTGGGCTCAATCGTGCTCTTAGCCGAGCCTCTCTCAACATCGTCTCTGGTCAATCTCCTAGATATTCCCCGATCCATCACAGACCGAATCTTGAGATCTCTTCATTCCGTCTTGAGTGTACCAGCCTCCGCCGAATCTCCCGTTCGGATATTCCATCTTTCATTCCGCGACTTTCTTGTTGATCCCGACAAACGAGACACCAATCCGTTCTGGATAGATGAGAGGGTAGCCCACGAAAAGATCGCAAACAGATGTCTAGAGCTGCTGTCGTCGAGCAGCCGCTTAAGAAAGAACATTTGCAATCTCGACATTCCCGGAATGGCCCGTGCAGATGTTGATCCCACAGTCATTAACCTGCATCTCCCCGCAGCCGTTCGATACGCATGCCTCTGTTGGGTCCATCATCTGGAGCAGAGTCGTCTAGCAGAGGGCAAAGCTTGCATAACAGATGATCACCAAGCATACATCTTCCTCAAACGTCACTTC
>NW_023336323.1:0-3609 GCF_012971845.1 Lasiodiplodia theobromae | reverse complement strand
AAGCTATTAATACTTATAGTATATAATATATTAACTAAATTATATATAATTAATAAATAAAATATATTACTTTTATAAAATATTTTTAATTTAGCTAAATAATATTAAATATTTTTAAATCTAGTAATTTATTTTAAGTATTCTTTTAAAAATAATATATATTAAAGAATATTATTAAATATATTTTTTTTACTCTTACTATATTTAAAATTACTATATTATTTTATTTAGCTAGAGTAATATCTAGAGTTACTTATACGTCGTCTACTATTAGTATTTAACTAGTACTTATATAGTTTAATAAATATATACTAGTAATTTACTATTATTAAATAAGATATCTAAATAACTTTAAACGTAGTAAGAATAAAAAGAAATATATTTAGATCTAAATATATAAGTTTAAAGTTTTTATATTAAAAATAAGTAGATTTAATAATTTTTTTATATACTACTAGTTAAAGCTAAGACTAATTAATAGTCGACTAGTAGACTAACTATATTTTAACTTATATAAATTAAAGTTAGATTTTTTATAAGTAAGAAGCTTCTATACGTATATATATATATATATATAATAGTATATATAATAAGTAAATTTAATACTAGTTAATAACTACGCGTTTACTACTTTTACTAGTTAACTTATACTTAATTATTTTATTTTATTTTAGCTATTTTTATTTATTTATTTTATAATTTTATTCGCTTTTTCTTAGTAATTTAAACTATTATTTTATTTTTTAATACTTTTTATTAACTAATAGTTAACTATAGCTTTACTATTTTAATATATCTAGTATCTTTTATATATATAATATTACTAAATAAAATTACTTTTTTACTATTTACTTTTCTTTATTATTTTATTTAATTAGTAGTTAATTAGATCTTTAAATTATTAACTACTTAAATATTAGCTTAAGTCTATATTAGTTTACTTTTTAATATTTTTATTAATAGTAAATCTATTAAAAGAGTTATTAGTATTTAAATAATTATTTAATAAAGTATTTTTATTATAAAAGACGTTTTTAATACGTTATTTTTATATTTTTAAAGTAATAGTATTTATTATTTATTAATTTACTAACTAGCTTTTAACTAAATTATTTTATTTACTATATATTTTAACTATTATAAGTAAATATTTATCTCTTTTTATATTTTTTAAATTATTATTTTATTAAATATTTATTTATAAATCTACTTTAGAGTTATAAAAAATTTAACTTTATTAAAATTTATATAGCTACTTTACGTAGCTTTATTAACTATTTATTTATACTAATATTTAAATAATTAAAATATAACTAGATTAAGCGACTAAAGTAAATATATACTATATAATAGTAGATAGTAAATAAGAATTTTATTTTTTTATAAAATAATAAAAAATTATATTTATTTAATAAAAAAAGCTAGTAACTATTTTATTAACTAAATTTTATTATTTTATTAAAATATTTAATTTATTCTACGTAAAAATATTATTTATATAACTATTATTTAAATATATAAGTAAATAGTTATTAAAAAAATTATTATTAGTTTATATTTTATGAATATTAGTATTTAATAAAATTATTATTAATAATAAAATATAGCTAATAATATTAATATATTATAAGAAATAACTAAATTATAATAAGTTTTACTAGTAAAGACTACTTTTTAATTTAACTAAAGTATAATAATTTACTAGCTACTATTAATATTTATTTAATAGCTAGTCTTATTATAGTTTTAAATATTAGTAAGCTAAATATTATTATTATTATTAATAATTTACTTAATTTTAGTAAAATACTAAATAATTATATTTAAATTATAACTAGTAGTTTATAATAGATTAATTAGCTTTTACTTAATTATTATTAGTTTTAAATAATAAATAAAAAAGTATTTAGTCTAGTTATAGCTAAGTAATAAAGACTATATTATTAAATATAATTAAAAATAAAGTAGTAACTAGAAGACGCTTATTTTAAGTATATAAATATAATAAAATATTTTAATTTTATTTAAATACTTATAATAAAAAATAAAAGTTTACTTTTAATTTTTTACTAGTTAACTATATAGTAGTAAAAAATTAATTTTAGCTAAAATACTATACTATTAGCGTAATAAGTATATTTATAAAACGTTAAATTTTTAAACTAATTTTATAATATTTAATAAATACTAAATTTATACTTTATTTAATATTAGCTAAACGCGCTTTTTAACTATAATATAATTATTAAATATTATAGTTATTATATTATTATTATTTATTTATAAAAAGTTTATAATTTAGTAATTTTATACGTTTATATATATAGAAACTTCTTACTTATAAAAAGTCTAACTTTAATTTATATAAGTTAGATTATAGTTAATTTACTAGCTAATTACTAATTAGTTTTAACTTTAACTAGTATTAAAAGATATTTAAAATAATATTATATAGTAATTTATAGTTTATAGTTAAAAATAAATAAGATTTTTATTTATAAACTAGATTTAAATAAAATATTAGACTAAATTAATAAAAGTAAGTAATTTATTAAAATAATAGCGTTTAATTAAGCTATTTTAATTTAAATTTTAGTTATATACTTAAATAGTAATAATATTTAATTATAATCGCGATTTAGATACTATTAGTAAAAAATATATATAATTTATTATTAATTTTATTAATAAAACGTATTTCTATATTAATTTTTAAATTTTTATATATTATACTATTATATATATATATTTATTATTATATTTAGTATTTTATCTTTAAATTACGTAAAAAAATATTATTTAGTAGTAAACTACTATATTTTTTATTATAATTTCTATTTTTTTATAACTATTTACTATAAATTTAATATTTTTAAATAATAGTACTAAATTAATTATAGTTAAAATAGCTATTAAAAATATAAAAAACTTTATAAAAACGCTTATAAACGTTATTTAATTATTTAATAGTAATTATATTTTATATAAAAATATAAAAAATAAAAAAATACTATTAAAGATTTTTATATAATTTATTAACGTAATTATATTATTTATTAACGTAATTATATTATTAAATAAAATAATTTTAGTAAAAGAAAATAAAATAAAACTAACTTTTTAAATAATTTTAGTAAAAAAAATAACTTTTTTTAATAAGTTTTATAGTTTTTTAATAAAAAAAGTAATTAAAAAAACTAAAATAAATAAAAAAAGCGATTAAAAAAATTAAAAAAGCGATTAAAAAGACTAAATTATATTAAAAAGTAACTAAAAAAACTAAATTATATAAAAAAATAACTAGAAAAACGATTAAAAAAACTAAAAAAAAATTAAAAAAGTAATTAAAAAAGCTAAATTATATAAAAAAGTAATTAAAAGAATTAAATTATATAAAAAAGTAATTAAAATAACTAGAAAAATAATTAAAAAAAATTAAAAAAATAATTAAAAAAGTTAAATTATATAAAAAAATAACTAAAAATACGATTAAAAAAACTAAAAAAACTAAAAAAAATAACTAAAAGACTTTTATAAGTAGCTAAAATAACTAATAATTACTAAATAATAATTTAAAAAACTAGTAAATACTAAAAAATATTTAAAAAA